>NC_086321.1:176624639-176668990 GCF_036172605.1 Pelobates fuscus | reverse complement strand
GAGAGGAGGGGGGAGTAAGAAGAGAGGGGGAGTAAGAAGGGGGTAAGAAGAGGGGGAGGGGGAGTAAGAAGGGGTTAAGAAGAGGGGAAGGGGGAGTAAGAAGGGGGTAAGAAGATGGGGAGGGGGAGTAAGAAGAGGGGAAGGGGGAGTAAGAAGAGGGGGGAGGGGGGAGTAAGAAGAGGGGGAGGGGGGAGTAAGAAGAGGGGGAGGGGGTAAGAAGAGGGGGGGTAAGAAGAGGGGTAGGGGGGAGTAAGTGGAGGGCAATTGCCCCCTCCCCTGTCCGCAGGCACCGTGCGGGCAGCCGGCAGGGGAGGGAGGAAGAGAGGACCCGGGAGCTCAGCCTGCAGCTCCTCTGGGTCCTTCTTGCACGAGCACAGATCGTTGCCGCGGTTACCATGGCAACGTTACGGCTCTGGCGAAAGTAAACTCTAGCCCTGGAGCTACGGGCTAGAGTTCACTCTCAACACTGTGACCACCAGGGATTCCTGGTGGTTGCGGTGGTGAGAGTGAACTCTAGCCCCATACACACACTACCCCCACACACCATACACATTCACACACTGCCCCCCATACACACACACTGCCCCCACACACACATACACATTTACACACATTGCCTCACACACACACACACACACACACACAGCCCCCCATACTAACATTGCCACACACATACACAGCCCCCTCATATACACATTGCCCCACAAACCCTACACATGCACACACTACACCCCCTCACACACACTGCACCCCTTACACATTGCACCACTGCTCCTATACCCTACAACAGCCTCATATCCCAGCAGACCCCAGGTAAGTTGTCAAACTGTTCTTAAACGGTTTGACTACTTACTCTGGGAGGGGGCCAGGCCCTCTTGGCACCATAACGACTACACAGAGCAGTAGTGGTTATTGTGCATGGATTATTTATTTAAATAATCTCCAAGTGCCCCAGTCAGCCAGCCCACAGGCCAGTCAGCCAGCCCACAGGCCAGTCAGCCAGCCCACAGGCCAGCCAGCCAGCCCATAGGCTGGCCAGTAGCCAGCCAGCCAGCCCACAGGCCACCAGTTAGGCTTGCAGCCAGCAAGCCCACAGCCTGCCAACTGCAGCCAGCAAACCACAGCCTGCCAGCCAGCAAGCCACAGCCAGCAAGCCAACAGCCTGCTAGCCGCAGCCAGCAAGCCCACAGCCTGCCAGCAAGCCCACAGCCTGCCAGCAAGCCCACAGCCTGCCAGCAAGCCCACAGCCTGCCAGCAAGCCCACAGCCTGCCAGCAAGCCCACAGCCTGCCAGCAAGCCCACAGCCTGCCAGCCGCAGCCAGTAAGCCCACAGCCTTCCAGCAAGCCCACAGACTGCCAGCCAACAACAGTAATTAAGGTAAGAGGAGCCAACTTGGCCTAGGTATCAGCGAGCTATGTTGTGTTGCTATATTGTGAATAGGAACCAGAGTGTTGGAGAGACCCCCCTCCAGGCCCCATTAGACTCCATTGTAGTCTCTAATGGGACCTGGAGGAAATTCTTTCTAACACACTCTCTAAAGGACACTGAGATAGCCTCTGCTAGAATACTCCCCCCCCCCCCTCCATGGCCCATTAGCCCTCAATTGTAGTCTCTACTGGGGCCTGGAGGCGACTGTTTCCAGCAGGGACACTGAGATGGCCTCTGTTAGAAAGAACCCCTTCCAAGCCTATTAGACTCCATTGTAGTCTCTAATAGGGCCTGGAGGGGATTCTTTCTAACACACTCTTTAAAGGACACTGAGCCTCTGCTAGAAAGACCCCCCTCCATGGCCCATTAGCCCTCAATTGTAGTCTCTACTGGGGCCTCGAAGGGATTATTGCACTTTTGTTCCTTGTGTCTAAAGATTGTGTAGGGTGTGGCTGGAGGCGGTACATGGAGGCGTGACATGGGTGGCGCTTGCTGCGGAGTATGGGTGGGGCCTGTAAGGGGGCCCTTGATTTATTTTGCCCGGGGGCCCTGAGGGTTCTCAGTCCGCCCCTGTCCGAATGTACATTTGGAACGAAACGAATCACACATCTCTAACGTGTACCCATGAGGAGGAAACCATTAAAGGCTTGCCTCCAAAGTAAATACAATGGAACATGTAAAGTAGTTTAAACCTTTATTTTTAGTTCTAAACACAAAATGAAAAATAAAGAAATAATACTGTGAACGTGCAGTGTAACATAAAAAGTGAAACACACCATAAAAGTAGGTTGAGGGTGGTTCCTACGGGTCACCTAGCTTATTTATACTGCTCTATAAAAAGGGACTTACTTAGCACCTGAGAGTAGAGAGTATATACCCCTGGGATTCCAGAATTTCAAATGATCTTTATACATATTAGTATTCAATAGCATAGTATAGCAATAGAAGCAAGTATATAGTGTAGCTACAGATGTTTCAATGAGAATCATGTAATAAGTAGACAAATATATGTAGAAACATTAAAAAAGTTTAAAGCAAGATATCCTGGATAATACTGTGAGTTACTACCAAATTGGAGGAGCCAATTATAAGCTAGAACTACCTAGAGATTCCTTTGTCACATATGCCATCTCAGACTTGCCCTAAAGGCCACAAAAACTATACAGCTGAATCCTCACATGGGTGCTCAATAGTGAGACTCTCACTGAGATAGAGAGAACCAGATCCACCTTCTTAACATCATCCTAAATCACATATTGGATAAAAAGAAAAGAGAGGTCTGATGCGCGTTTCTGTGCCCACTGGCACCTTTGTCAAGGAAGAAATAAACTGAGGAACATTCCTCAGGGCCTGGATTATTCAACAGCTATCTCTGTCCTCATAAATAAGGTGCCTCCCATAAAACCAAAGGCATAGCTGTATCGGAAATGGGGGGTGGGGGTGGTGTGGGATATTGATTCAGCCTAATAAAGGTGCTGCATATACTCTCTACTCAGGTAGATTTGTACTGGTGCTAAGTATACTCTCTAAGCTAAGTAAGTTCTATTTAGCTATATGAAAGGTTCAAACTACTTTAATGTTCCAATTTTTAACTTTTGCATGCAATCCTTTTGAGCTATATTTCTTGTCAATTTGTGTGTTAAATTACTATCAGTCTGGAGAGAATGAGTACCATCAAAATTACCATGTATAGGTTGTGATAAATTTAGCAAATATGGGCATTCCAGATATCTGTGTGAACATAAAAAATGAACTTGGTTACTTCGTTCTGTTCAAAGTAATGTTATCAATGTGGTTATACACTTATCACTCAGCATCATTTCCTTTACATTTCAATGGAAAGTGCATAAATGGCCTGATCTGTGTTTCCTGTTTAACTGACATACAGCTTGAACTATCACTGGCAGTAAAATCTGGATATTTATTTGAAATTGATACTACTGATGATTCACATATACATGGGGATTTCAGCTTGTGTGTTCATATTTCTTCCATTTCTTGGTTGTGTCCCTTAGTTCACCAAAACTTCACATGGAATTAAACTTATGCACCTACACATGTAATATCTCATTTGGTTTGATTTCATTGGCTTATAATTCTCCAGGTATCCACATTTCTGCTTTCTGATCAATACTTCATTCTTCTACAAATATTTTCTTCCTCCCTATATCAACAAATATTTCTTATTATCTATAGATGTATCAGACACTATCCACTTCTCCAATCTCACCACATTTAACTGTGTTAGCAGTGGCCCGCACACTTTTGGAGGCCCATGGAGTGACCCATGCACTTAGAACCACCCGATGGGTATTATTGCTCTATTGCTGAGCAGGGGACCAGTCAGTCACCGCCGCCCCTTAAGTGCTCAACCTATATGATTGGCCTGCTAGGAGGAAGTGACAGCTGATCACTTCCTCCTAGCTTAAATAGAGTGCTGAGGGAAGCGGCGGCACAGGCAGCAGTGAGGAAAGAAGCACAGGAGTAAGCTGCTGCAGACCAACGCACTCATTCCCATTAGCTTCAGCAATCAAGAGCAGGATCCCAAGCATGCCACCCTTCTGGACACAAAAGATAAGCTAAGGGGAGGGTGGCTGAAAATATAAAAATTATGTGTGTGTATGTCAGATTGTGTCCCTATCTGTGTCAGTGTGTTTGTGTATCTGTTTGTTCATGTGTCAGGGTGTGAATCTGTGTGTCGGTGTGTATGTGAATTTGTGTGTATGCGTCAGTGTGTTTATATGTGTATCTGTGTTTTAATGTGTATGTACTGTATATACTCGAATATAAGCCGAGGCCCCTAATTTTACCCCCAAAAACTGGGAAAACGTATTGACTCGAGTATAAGACTAGGGTGGGAAATGCAGCAGCTACTGGTAAATTTCTAAATAAAATTGGATCATAAAAAAATTATATTCATTGAATATTTATTTACAGTGTGTGTATGAATGCAGTGTGTGTGTGTGTGTGTGTGTGTGATGCAGAGCCTTGGTGGGGGGTTGGCATTTTTATTATTATTTTTTTAATTATTATTTTAATTTTGTTGTTGTTAAATTATAATTTTTTATTTTATTATTTTTTTTTAAATATTATTTTATTATTATTATTTATATAATATTTTTTTCGTCCCCCCCTCCCTGCTTGATACATGGCAGGGAGGGGGGCTCTCACTCCCTGGTGGTCCAGTGGCATTGGCAGTTCAGTGGAGGGGGGCTGGCAGGAAGCGCTTACCTCTCCTGCAGCTCCTGTCAGCTCCCTCCTCCTCCGCGCCGGTCCGGTTAGCTCCCCTGTCAGCTCACAGTGTAAGTCTTGCGAGAGCCGAACTATGACCCCGCGACTCTCGCGAGACTTACACTGGTAGCTGGCCGGACCGGCACGGAGGAGGAGGGAGCTGACAGGGGCTGCAGGAGAGGTAAGTAAAAAATGTGCTGAAAAACTCGCGTTATACTCGAGAATATACGGTATATCTGTGAAAGTATGTAAGTATGTGTTAGTGTAAATACAAGGATCTAAGCAATCAAACACCAACACAGCATTCAAACACACTCCTGCAATCCAACACAAATATTACATACAACACACCCCTGCATTCAAACTCCAAAATTTTATACAAACACCCTATTTGACTCAAAAAACAATACTAAACACAAGTGTACATCCGCATTTAAAAACCAACATTACATCCAGACACACTTCTGCAATCAAACATAAACATTACAAATACACCCCAGTATTAAAACAATTCAAGTTTTAATACACAAACACTACGCAGTAGAACACACCTAAATTTAAAATCTAACACTACATACAAGCACACCCTTGCATTCAAACACTACACACAAGTACATCACTTCATTCCAATGGCAACAGTACATACAAATACACACCAACATGCACACATATACTCTATAGAAAAACATGCTTACATTCAAACACACAAACACTACTTACAAATACAACCCTGAAGAATGGGCAAATAGTATATCCCCAGCTGGCATAGCATCGTGGGAGTTGTACGATAGATCTACCTTTTGGACGCTTTTGCACTAGAGGGGACACAAATATTTCTTGCATCAGGGCCTTCTCTACATTAGTTCTCTACATTAGTGAACCTGACAGCCTTGTAGTGTACTATAGCCACATACTAAATTGTTGCACTATTCTACAGCTAGACCACCAACATCAATTCGACATGAAGACTTGTGCAGACTTTCCTTCTCTATAAATTCCTCCTGTACAGACAGAATGTTGTCCGCTCCCCCTTCTAACAAGCTGCATTGCTGGTACTCTGTAATCTATACCTGTAATAAAAACTCATGTTGCTTAATTTCAATATTTGATTATTTTCTTTGCCCTTCCTGATGATTCTGTTCTTCAGATTGACAGGGTTCCAAAATTTCCACTCACCACTAGCCAATGGAGCGTTGACACTTGGTGAGTGTGCCATGGATTCTCCAAGCTTGCATTAGCGAGAGACTTTTAAGGCCTGGCTAGTAGCATAGAACTTAACATTTTAAGACATGTGTATACAAACAATAGAACTCTAACTTAAATCCAAACACCTTGGTGCCTCCAACACTGTATTTAGCAATCAATATAAATTACAGGAGCACTCTTAGGACTTGTTTTATGCAAACAAAAATTTTCCATAAAGCAAAAACAATTAAACTGTGATTGTTACATTTGTGACCAACATTTCGACCTTCTCCTGAGACTTTTATCATGATATATACAATCCCACCCTGTCTAGAATTGCTTCTGGTTAATCTTAATTTAATTCATACCTTTACTTCCCAATACCTTGTCTCATGCTCCCATTCTCATCACTCAGCACCTGCTCCTTTCATCCCACACAATCACATCATTTTAATCTTTTCATCTCTACCTTAACCCTGTGTATTCACATGTAGTTTAACTCCTAACAATCATTTTTCCCATCCAATTTCAAACATTCAATAATGTCTTCCAGTTTAACCCCTTAAGGACACATGACATGTGTGACATGTCATGATTCCCTTTTATTCCAGAAGCTTGGTCCTTAAGGGGTTAAAGGAGAAAACATGTGAATATGACTCCCTTTCATGTTACTGTTGCATGCTTTTTTCCCAAATATTTTATTGCGGCTCAGACAGCACAATACAATAACATTGTAATGATGTTACAGAGTAGTAAATATATAACAAATAAAGAGGGAGAAGGGAGATGAAAAATCAACATAGAAAAATCTTTTAGAAAAACTGCAACGTGATCAATTTCTAGAGCACATAACAAATGTAAGGGAAACATGTTTATTTTCAAGTAATAAGAGTGTGCTTTTCACTTTGACTGAGATCACCAAACTTGATAATCTTCTCAGCCAATCCAAAGCTTTCCCATAGGAAAGCATTGGAAGGCTATTGCGCTTGTGTGGCAAAATGCTGCACTTCGCCACACCAATCAGCATCTCCACATAGAGATGCATTGAATTAATGCATCTCTATAGGGGGCGTTCCGTGCCTCAATGAAGAGCGTGGAGATACTTAACATAGGTGCTGCACACTGCACAGCACTGGACTAGGAAGCAGCTCTAGTGGCAATCTGAGTGACTTTCACTAGAGATGTTCCTAGACAGCAATGTAAACACTGCCTGTTCTCTGAAAAGGCAGCATTTACAGTGCTCAGCCTACAGGGACAGGCTATAGACACCATGACCACTACATTAAACTGTAGTAGTTCTGGTGACTATAGTGTCCCTTTAATACAACGTCTTTCTCTCACCTGTTAATTCTTCGGCATAGACTCCTGTGCTAAAGAACTGAGTTACAGGGAGAGCACAGGTGAAGATGCATTTATTTTTTGTCTTTATCCCCCAAACCTCTTTCATGTGTCTCTAGCCATTTATGTGCCTCTAGCCCTTTATGTGTGCCATTTCTCCCCTTCCCCAGTTCTTCTGTGTGTCTCTTTCCCACACCCAAGCACCTCTGCGTGTCTGATTCTCCGCAGCCCCTGCCCCTCTGTCTCTTGTTCATCTTACTCAGAACCTCTCTGTCTCCTTTTCACCTTTCCCAGTGCCTCTCTGTCTCTTTCTCCCCATACCCCTCCATTTGACTTTTCCCCCAGCCTCTCTGTGTCTTTCTTCTCCCCATCCCCTTCATGTGTCTCATTATACCCCCTGCCCTTCATGTGTCTTATTAACCCCCACAGCCCTTCATGTGTCTCATTACCCCCCACAGCCCTCCATGTGTCTCATTACCCCCCACAGCCCTCCATGTATCTTATTGCCCTCCCAACCCTCAATTTGTCTCATTACCCCCAACCATCCATGTGTTTCATTACCCCACCCAGTTCTCCATGTGTCTCATTACCCGCACACAACCCTCCATATGTCTCATTCCACCCCACACAACCCTCCATATGTCTCATTCCACCCCCTCCAGCCTTCCATTTGTCTCATTACCCCTCCATGTTTCTCAATCCATCCCCAGCCATGTGTCTCAATCTGGCCCTTCATAAGTCTCATTAACCCCCAACCCTCCATGTGTCTTATCAGCTCCCTCAGTCCCTCCATTTGTCTTATTATCCCCCAGCCCTCCATGTGTCTCATTATGAACCCCAGCCCTCCATGTGTCTCATTATGAACCCCAGCCCTCCATGTGTCTCATTACGAACCCCAGCCCTCCATGTGTCTCATTACGAACCCCAGCCCTCCATGTGTCTCATTACGAACCCCAGCCCTCCATGTGTCTCATTACGAACCCCAGCCCTCCATGTGTCTCATTACGAACCCCAGCCCTCCATGTGTCTCATTACGAACCCCAGCCCTCCATGTGTCTCATTACGAACCCCAGCCCTCCATGTGTCTCATTACGAACCCCAGCCCTCCATGTGTCTCATTACGAACCCCAGCCCTCCATGTGTCTCATTACGAACCCCAGCCCTCCATGTGTCTCATTACGAACCCCAGCCCTCCATGTGTCTCATTACGAACCCCAGCCCTCCATGTGTCTCATTACGAACCCCAGCCCTCCATGTGTCTCATTACGAACCCCAGCCCTCCATGTGTCTCATTACGAACCCCAGCCCTCCATGTGTCTCATTACGAACCCCAGCCCTCCATGTGTCTCATTACGAACCCCAGCCCTCCATGTGTCTCATTACGAACCCCAGCCCTCCATGTGTCTCATTACGAACCCCAGACTTCCATTTGTCTCATTAGTCCCCCCCCAGCCCTCCATGTGTCTCACTAGCCCCCCCCAGCCCTCCATGCGTCTCATGTGCATAATTAGTCACCATGTGCATAATTAGTCCCCAGACCCTCCATGTGTCTGATTAGCCCCCCATGTATCTTATTAGATACCCGTCCCTACATGTGTTTCATTAGCCACCCATGTGTCCTATCTGTCCCTCTCCCAGCCCTCCATGTGTCTCATTAGCCCCCTCAGCCCTCAATGTGTCTCATTAACCCTGCAGCCCCTTCATGTGTCTCATTAAGCCCCCAGCCCTCCATGTGTCTCATTAGCTCACTCAGCCCCTCCATGTGTATTATTAGCACCCAGCTCTCCATGTGTCTCATTAGCCCCCAACCCCTCCATGTGTCTCATTAGCTCACTCAGCCCCTCCATGTGTATTATTAGCACCCAGCTCTCCATGTGTCTCATTAGCCCCCAACCCCTCCATTAGCCTCCCATGTGTTTCATTAGCCCTTCAGCCCTCCATGTGTCCTATTAGCCCCCCAGCTCTTTATGTGTGCCATTTGCCCCCTCCAAACATTCTATTTGTCTCCTTAGCCCTCCAGCCCTCCATATGTCTCATTAACCCACAGCCCACCCATGTGTCTCATTAGCCACTCCATGTGTCCCACTAGCCCTTTATGTGTCCCATTAGCCTCCCATGTGTCTTATTATCCCCCGAGCCCTCTGTGTCTCATTAGCCCCCCATACCTCCATGTGTCCTAATAGCCCCCCTCACAGCCCTCCATGTTTCCTATTAGCCCTCCCAGCCCTCCATGTTTCCCTATAACCTGTATCCCAACCCTTCATGTGTCCCACCTGCCCCCTCCCAGCCCTCCATGTGACCCATTACCCCCCTCCTAACCCTCCATGTGCCCAGTAGCCCTCCCAGCCCTTTGTTTCCCTATAGCCCACTCCCTGCCCTCCATATGTCCCATTAGCGCCATCCCAGACCTCCATGTTTCCCTATAGCCCCCAACTAGCCCACCATGTGTTCCATTTCCCCCCTCTCTCAGACCTCCATGTGTCTCATTAGTTCCTCCATGTGTCTCATTAGCCCCCAGCTCTCCATGTGTCTCATTAGCCCCCAATCCCTCCATTAGCCTCATTAGCCCCCCATGGGTCCCATTAGCCTCACAGCCCTCCATGTGTTCTATTAGCCCCCCAGCTCTTTATGTGTGCCATTTGCCCCCTCCAAACACTCTATTTGTCTTCTTAGCCCTCCAGCCCTCCATATGTCTCATTAACCCACAGCCCACCCATGTGTCTCATTAGCCACTCCATGTGTCCCACTAGCCCTTTATGTGTCCCATTAGCCTCCCATGTGTCTTATCCCCCCAGCCCTCCATGTGTCTCATTAGCCCCCATACCTCTATGTGTCCTAATAGCCCCCCTCACAGCCCTCCATGTTTCCTATTAGCCCTCCCAGCCCTCCATGCTTCCCTATAGCCTATATCCCAACCCTTCATGTGTCCCACTTGCCCCCTCCCAGTCCTCCATGTGTCCCATTACCCCCTCCTAACCCTCCATGTGCCCAGTAGCCCTCCCAGCCCTTTGTTTCCATATAGCCCACTCCCTGCCCTCCATATGTCCCATTAGCGCCATCCCAGACCTCCATGTGTCCTATTAGACCCCCTCCCAGCCCTCCATGTTTCCCTATAGCCCCCACCCAGCCCACCATGTGTTCCATTTCCCCTCTCTCAGACCTCCATGTGTCTCATTAGTCCCTCCATGTGTCTCATTAGCCCCCAACCCCTCCATGTGTCTCATTAGCTCACTCAGCCCCTCCATGTGTATTATTAGCCCCCAGCTCTCCATGTGTCTCATTACCCCCCCATGGGTCCCATTAGCCTCACAGCCCTCCATGTGTCCTATTAGCCCCCCAGCTCTTTATGTGTGCCATTTGCCCCCTCCCAGCACTCCATTTGTCTCCTTAGCCTCCCAGCCCTCCATATGTCTCATTAACCCACACCCCATCCATGTGTCTCATTAGCCCCCACTCCATGTGTCCCACTATCCCTTTATGTGTCCCATTAGCCTCCCATGTGTCTCATTAGCCCCCTCACAGCCCTCCATGTGTCCTATTAGCCCCGCTCCCAGCCCTCAATGTTTCCTATTAGCCCTCCATGTATCCCTATAGCCTGTATCCCAACCATTCATTTGTCCCACCTGCCCCCTCCCAGCCCTCCATGTGTCCCATTACCCCCCTCCTAACCCTCCATGTGCCCAGTAGCCCTCCCAGCTCTTTATGTTTCCCTATAGCCCACTCCCTGCCCTCCATATGTCCCATTAGCCTCCATATGTCCCATTAGCCTCATCCCAGTCCTATTAGACCCCATCCCAGCCCTCCATGTTTCCCTATAGCCCCCAACCAGCCCACCATGTGTTCCATTTTCCCCCTCTTTCTGACCTCCATGTGTCTCATTAGTTCCTCCACGTGTCTCATTAGCCCCCAACCCCTCCACGTGTCTCATTAGCTCACTAAGCCCCTCCATGTGTATTATTAACCCCTAGCTCTCCATGTGTCATTAGCCCACAACCCCTCTATTAGCCTCCCATGTGTTTCATTAGCCCTACAGCCTCTCCATGTTTTTTTATTTGCCCCCCTTATGTGTCTCATTAGTTCCCACAGCTATCCATTTGTCTCATTTGCCACCCACATGCCTCATTAGCCCCCCAGCTCCTCCATGTCTCTCATTAGCCCCCATGTGGCCTATTAGCCCCCAAGCTCTTTATGTGTGCCATTTGCCCCCTGCCAGCACTCCATTTGTCTCCTTAGCCCCCCAGCCCTCCATATGTCTCATTAACCCACACCCCATCCATGTGTCTCATTAGCCCCCACCAGCCACTCCATGTGTCCCACTAGCCCTTTATGTGTCCCTATAGCCCACTCTCTGCCCTCCATGTGTCCCATTAGCCCCCTCCTAGCCCTCCATGTGTCCCATTAGCCCTCCCAGCCCTCCATGTTTCCCTATAGCCTGTATCCCAACCCTTCATGTGTCCCACCTGCCCCCTCCCAGCCCTCTGTGTCCCATTACCCCCTCCTAACCCTCCATGTGCCCAGTAGCCCTCCCAGCCCTTTATGTTTCCCTATAGCCCACTCCCTGCCCTCCATATGTCCCATTAGCGCCATCACAGACCTCCATGTGTCCTATTAGACCCCCTCCCAGCCCTCCATGTTTCCCTATAGCCCCCACCCAGCCCACGATGTGTTCCATTTTCCCCCTCTCTCAGACCTCCATGTGTCTCATTAGCCCCCCAGCCCTGTATGTACCTTGTTGTAGCGTGGCCGAGCAGGCATGCCGCGTGTAGAAGGGCTTCTGTTCCTCTCCCCGGTCAGACAGGAAGCAGTTTTGTGCTCTCTGTGAGCACTTCCTGTCATACCGGGTAGGGGAAGAGAAGCTCCTCTACCGAGGTCTGCTTGCTTGGCCATGCTACTTTCAGTGACTGGCAGTAGGGGAGCACTTCCCCTCCTGATGGTTACCCTGTAATTGCGCAGTGCGCACCACTAGATGGACGAAAGTATGCCGGCCCACCAAGAAATTTCCCGGTATCTCAGTGGGCCAGTTCGGCCCTAAAAGAAGGGTACCTGTCATGTCTTTATTACCTGTCTGAATTCTGCTACTGCTAGCAGATTTGCTAACAAATGTATAGTTTGGGGAAAAAAACCTGTTTAAAGATGTCTTCCTCTCACCTGTCAGTCAGTTCTTTGGCATATAGTCTATGCCAAATAATTAATTGACCGGAAGAGCAGAAATCACCTCCACAGGTGGTCCTCCTTCTCTCCACACAGAGCAACCACAGAGCATGCACTATAGTTACTATGGTGACTTCCTAGCCAATGCTGCTAGCGCTGGCTAGATAGTTAAGAATGAAACTAGAGCGTGGGCGCCACAAAGAAAGTTTGAGGAAGCATTCCAAAGTAAGGCTAATGAATAGAGTAACCACTAACCAGGCAGAGAGATGGGCAGATCCGAGGTGGGTGTTACGTTAAGAGTTAAATGTTTTATTTTTGGCCACAGAAATCATGATCTCTAAACAAATAAATAAATCCTAAAACATATAATGATTTCACGAGTTAATATACTATAATAGTATATCTATATGTTGATGCTATAAATAAAATTAAAATGAATGATGTCATCATTAATTAATTGCCTGTAAATCTAAGGCGTTGCACAACAGGATGTAATATGTCAGCATTGCCAACAAACAGTCCGATGAAACCAGGCACATCAGGCATAAAACAGACATTGTTCAGTCTGCGCTCCTTCCTTTCAACAAATGTTTAGGAGGAGCTTGTGTGGGCTGGGGAAAATGTATGCTTGCTGGGGTATTCCCTGTTACTCCAATAATGCTTTCTGATTATCATCATGCTCTCATCACACCACTCCGGCTGACAAACCAAAAGCTTAGTAACGTTATGTGCATGGTTTCAGTGGAAGTTTCTTTGCTGTGCTAAAACAGATTTCCCTTACAGAAAAAAATAGTGTTTTCTACTTTCAAACTGAAGTATCATATTCAACATGAGAATGTGTGTGTATTTTTTTTGTGGCTAGTCTAGGATTTCCCTATACTAAAGTAATTTTTTAATATTGCTGTTTTATGGGAGATAATATACTAACCTCAAAACTTTCCAACTCTTTATTGGTCACATTTCTCACAAATCATGATTTTATAGCCCACATATTAATGTCATACGTTTTTTTAGTTGAATATAAATATATTTTACATCTTATATATAGGCATAATAACTACTGGAACAACAATCACTTAATCCAGCATTAGCTCTTAGTAAGATGCTGACAGACTGTTCCTTACAATGTTATTTGCATAAGTACACGCATACACGCATACTGCTTAATGCGTACATCCATACACACAGGGCCGGTGCTAGGATTTTTAGTTACACAGGCGAAGATGCATTTTGGCGCCCCCAACCCTCATTAAAAAAAAAATGCATCTTCACCTGTATGTCTTTCCTCCCAAGCCACAGGCACACAGGCATCATTTTTCAGTCACACAGTCAAAGTCATACAGGTACACTGTCATACAAAGACAGCAATAATCATACAGAGACATAGACACATACAGTCAGAGACATACAAGCAGAGACATACATGCATACAGAGACATGCAGGCATATAAAGACATACATGCATACAGAGGCATACCGTCATACAGACACATACATACAGACCGGCATACAGAAACATACATACAAAGACATTCAGGCACATACATACAGACATACAGGCATAAAGAAACATACATACAGAGACATACAGGCATGCAGACACATACATACAGGCATACAAAGACATACACACATACAGATGCATGCATACAGAGACATAACGTCATACAGACACATACATATAGACAGGCATACAGACACATACATACATACAGAGGCATACCGTCATACAGACACATACATACATACAGAAACATGCATACAAAGACATACAGGCATACAGAGACACACAGACACACACATACGTGCATACAGTTACATACATGCATACAGAGACATATATACAGACATTCAGAGACAAACATACATCCAGTTACATACATGCATACAGAGACATACAGAAACATACGTACAAGACATACAGGCATACGGACACATACATACATACAGAGGCATACCGTCATACAGATACATACATACAGACAGGCATACAGAAAAATACATACACACACACACACACACACACAAACTCACAGACACATACTCGAACACACACACACTGACAGACACACATACTCACATGCGCACACACACACTGACATACTCACTCACACACACCGACAGACACACTCACTCACACACAAACTCATAGACACACTTACACACACACTGACAGACACACACTCACTCACACACATACACACTGACATACACACTCACACTCACATGCACACACACAGTAATTCATAAAGTAATTAATAATAAATTACATTTAAATGTCCCACCCAGCCTCCCTACCTGGAGTGCTGGCGTGGGTCTCTCATTGGTGGTCCAGTGAGGCTGCTGGGAGGCGTGCGGCTGAAGTTGATTAGGAGGCGGCGAGGGAGCTCTGATCTCTCTGACCGGCTCCCTCGCAGGCTGTTTTCTGATGCCGCGGGAGCCGGAATATGACGTCATATTCCGGCTCCCGCGGCATCAGCAAAAGGCGCGCGAGGGAGCCGGTCAGAGAAACCAGAGAGCTCCCTCGCCGCCTCCTAATCAACTTCAGCCGCACGCCTCCCAGCAGCTCCGGGGATCCAGGAGGTGACCAGGCAGGAGGGAGCACTTCCCTCCTGCCGGTCACTGGAATTTTGCGCCCCCAGAGCCGGTGCGCCCTAAGGCGGCCGCCTGTGCCGCCTTATGGACGCGCCGGCCCTGCATACACACATACTGCTTATTGCAAACATCCATACACACATACTGCTTAATGAGTACATCCATACACACATACTGCCTATTGCGTACATCCATACACAAATATTGCCTAATACCAAATCCATACACACATACTGCTTAATGCCTACATCCATACACACATTCAGTTCAGTACACTTCCCTTTGTCCCAGGCGGAAGGGGTGCTTTACAGATAACCATCTCCCGCTCTGGGAGAAACCAACTACACAACAATTACAAACAGTAAAACACATTACCTATATAGGGGAACACTTAGGTGCTCCGCACCCCGGGACAGGAATGGGGAACACACATGAAACATACATCCCTGGATAGCCCAGGATCCCAGCTAGGATCCCTGCAAATAGTGGGGCTATCAGATGTACAGAGCCCGAAAAACCATTGTATAAATTCTAGAGTTCGAGGCTCTGTACATCCCCGAAATCAGTTCCACAGCGTTGCTTGGTTTGGTCCGGTGAATTCAGACTACGCGTCCAAACCAAGCAACAGCATATCCAGAAAAAGGGCACAAACTAAATAGTGCCAATAAGCGCTCAGGGAGGAGAGGGGTTTCGCCACCCAATCAGGAGAAAGTGCGCAAAACCCATTTGAATGGGCGCTCCTCCTCTGATTGGTCACCTGCGCCCTGCAGCGAACAATCAGCGCTCACTCATGCCGACCCATTAGGAGAATGGCACAAACCCAGTTTGAATGGGAGCTCTTTCTCCTGCTTGGTCGCACGGACTTCCAGGCGGCCAGCGGGACTCTGCGGCTGTGAAGCCAACTCACAGCTCCAGGGTCTCCGCTGGGGCTCCTGCCTCTCTCCGGTGGCTGCCTCCACTTAGGCAGTCCCAGGGAGAGCGCTCCATGGGCAGCTAGGAGTCTTGCCTTGCAGCTCCTGGGAGGGGAAAACCATGAATATAGCTACCTTAGGAGCAGGTAGGGTGATCCCCGACACGGGCACCTGAACAGTGCGAGCAGGCCCGTTTGGGATACGAATGCTTCCCTTGGTTGGCATTCGGCTATACGAACAGGCGGCCATCCAAGGGAGCATTCGTTAATGATTTCCCTTGCGGTTTCAGAACATTCTAATGAGCGTTCTAAATGCAAAATAAGGGTGGTCCCCATTCGGGAGACTAACGGGTTCCGTTCATATGAGCTCTCCCGAACAGGAAACAGGCAAAATACACAACAGATACATGGGGAAATACAAAATACAAGAGGAAAACTCACGAATAAGCCATGGACATGGCACTGAGTGATGGTGGTCTGTTACACACACTCAGTCACTAACAGACACTCACTCACTGACAGACAGACACTCACTGTCAGACACATGCTAAGTTACTGACAGACACACTTACTCACTGACATACACACTCACTGACAGACATACACACATACACTCACTGATAGGCACATTCACTCACTGATAGGCACATTCACTCACTGACAGACACACACACACAGACTGACAGACATACTCACTCACTGACAGACACACACACAGACTGACAGACATACTCACTCACTCACTGACAGACATACTCACTCACTGACAGGCGCACACACACACACTGACACACACACAATTTGGGAGAGCTGGTGTGGGGCTTCTCCTATTCCTGGGGCCAGTGTGGGGCAACTCCTCACTCCTCCAGCTCGCTGTTTAGAATGCCGGGGCTGGAATGACATCATATTCTGGCTCCCGGCATCACAAAGAGCGAGCGCCGGAGGAGTGAGAAACTGCAAAAGCAGCCTCCCTCTCCTCCTGCACGTGCCTGCCTTCTCCCCCCTCTCCTTCGGCCTTTGTCGGTAGAGAAGGCACCTGCCATCAAGCACAGCCTCTTGGGTGCCCTAAGATGGCCAGATGGCCACCTCCTAGCTCCCCTGTTACAGGGCTCCTCTAGGCGCCCCCAGCGCTGCGGCCCAAGACAGGGGCAGCCCACCAGGAAACATCCTGGTGGACGCCCCCAGCAGGCCGGCGCTGTCAGGGAAAAGACCTAAATAATATACTTCAAGGTTTCGAGAATATCGAGCACTCTTGAAATCAGACACGCAGATACAGGTTGTCCGTGTAAGTTGATTTCTACAGTATTAGCTATATCTAACAGGTTTTCTAGTATTCTTAGTGATTTCAAAAACAAAGCATTTTAAACATGAAACTACAACATATATAGTAATTAGAATAAAAATAATCACAATAGCACCGCTCAATATTTTCCTATCCAATAGACCCTAAAGTAAGACAATGTAGGACAACACTAGTGATGTCGCGAACATAAAATTTTCGGTTCGCAAATGTGCGCAAACCGGGCGAACCGCCATAGACTTCAATGGGCAGGCGAATTTTAAAACCCACAGGGACTCTTTCTGGCCACAATAGTGATGGAAAAGTTGTTTCAAGGGGACTAACACCTGGATTGTGGCATGCCGGAGGGGGATCCATGGCAAAACTCCCAAGGAAAATTACACAGTTGATGCAGAGTCTGGTTTTAATCCATAAAGGGCATAAATAACCTAACATTCCTAAATCACAATGGATATGGATTGACACCTGACATATGACATATTGACACCTTGACATATGGATTGACACCTGTCCTCAGAGACCCTGATAAACACTGACACAGAGCAGAATAGGGACTGTACCCCCTACATAGGGTCCCTTGGCAGATATGGATTGACACCTATCCTACGGATGCCTGATACACACTGACACAGAGCAGAATAGGGACTGTTCCCCCTACATAGGGTCACTTGGCAGATATTGATTGACACCTATCCTAAGGATCCCTGATACACACTGACACAGAGCAGAATAGGGACTGTTCCCCCTACATAGGGTCACTTGGCAGATATGGATTGACACCTGTCCTCAGGGACCCTGATACACACTGACACAGAGCAGAATAGAGACTGTTCCCCCTACATAGGGTCACTTGGCAGATATGGATTGACACCTGTCCTCAGAGACCCTGATACACACTGACACAGAGCAGAATAGGGACTGTTCCCCCTACATAGGGTCACTTGGCAGATATGGATTGACACCTGTCCTCAGGGACCCTGATACACACTGACACAGAGCAGAATAGGGACTGTTCCCCCTACATAGGGTCACTTGGCAGATATGGATTGACACCTATCCTAAGGATCCCTGATACACACTGACACCGAGCAGAATAGGGACTGTTCCCCCTACATAGGGTCACTTGGCAGATATGGATTGACACCTGTCCTCACGGACCCTGATACACACTGACACAGAGCAGAATAGGGACTGTTCCCCCTACATAGGGTCACTTGGCAGATATAGATTGACACCTGTCCTTAGGTACCCTGATACACACTGACACAGCAGAATAGGGACTGTTCCCCCTACATAGGGTCACTTGGCAGATATGGATTGACACATGTCCTCAGAGACCCTGATACACACTGACACAGAGCAGAATAGGGACTGTTCCCCCTACATAGGGTCACTTGGCAGATATGGATTGACACCTGTCCTCAGGGACCCTGATACACACTGACACAGAGCAGAATAGGGACTGTTCCTCCTACATAGGGTCACCATTTTTAGTCCAAGGCAGCTCATCTCATCAGGCCTTTTTTAGTCGAATGTATCGCCCACTGTCAGTCCCTTCGGGATTCATCCCTCATTCATCTTAAAAAAGTGAGGTAATCTAGACTTTTTTGACCTAGGCGACTTCTCTTCTCAGTGACAATACCTCCTGCTGTCGTTCTCCTTCAGCCTTTTTATACGAGAGTCCCTCAACAGGCACGACAGCATGCAAGATTTGCACAAGGTTGGATGCCGAGCTACTCATTTCCCGTTCCTCCTCCTCAGTGATCTCAATGAAGGTATGTTCTTCCCCCCAGCCACGTACAACACCACGGGTACCAGATAGGTGACAACGAGCACCCTGGGATGCCTGTTGTGGTTGGTCTTCCTCCTCCTCCTCAAAGCCACATTCCTCCTCTGACTCCTCTTCCTCACAATCCTCTTCCAGCGTTGCCACAGGTCCAGCAAGCGATGCTGATAAGGCTGTTTCTGGTGGTGATGATGACCACAACTCTTCGTCTTCCTCTTCACGCTCATCTACGGCCTGATCCAGCACTCTTCGCAGGGCACGCTCCAGGAAGAAAACAAATGGTATGATGTCGCTGATGGTGCCTTCGGTGCGAGTGACTAGGTTTGTCACCTCCTCAAAAGGACGCATGAGCCTACAGGCATTGCGCATGAGCGTCCAGTAATGTGGCAAAAAAAAAATCCCAGCTCCCCAGAGGCTGTCCTAGCACCCCGGTCATACAAATATTCATTAACGGCTTTTTCTTGTTGGAGCAGGCGGTCGAACATTAGGAGTGTTGAATTCCAACGTGTCGGGCTGTCGCAAATCAAGCGCCTCACTGGCATGTTGTTTCGCCGCTGGATATCTGCAAAGTGCGCCATGGCCGCGTAGGAACGCCTGAAATGGCCACACACCTTCCTGGCCTGCTTCAGGACGTCCTGTAAGCCTGTGTACTTATGCACAAAGCGTTGTACGATCAGATTACACACATGTGCCATGCACGGCACATGTGTCAACTTGCCCAACTTCAATGCCGCCAACAAATTTGTTCCGTTGTCACAAACGACTTTGCCGATATCCAGTTGCTGTGGAGTAAGCCACTTTTCCACCTGTGCGTTCAGGGCGGACAGGAGTGCGTGTCCGGTGACTCTCTGCTTTCAAGCAAGTCAAACACAAGACGGCGTGACACTGCCGTATCCGGGATGTGGAATAGTACCTGGGGAGCTGGGCGGGTGCCGTTGATGTGGAGCAAGATGCAGCAACAGAAGAGGACTCAGCCGAGGAGGTTATGGAAGAGGATGGAGTAGGAGGAGTAGAGGAGGTGGCAGCAGGCCTTCCTGCAAGTCGTGGCGGTGTCACCAACTCCTCTGCAGAGCCACTCATTCCATGCTTGGCAGCCGTCAGCAGGTTTATCCAATGCGCAGTGTAGGTGATATACCTGCCCTGACCATGCTTTGCAGACCAGGTATCAGTGGTCAGATGGACCCTTGCCCCAACACTGTGTGCCAGACATGCCATTACTTCCTTTTGCACAATCGAGTACAGGTAAATAAATTTTGTCCGGGTACCTTCCACTGCGGTGTCCCAATAGCTACAAATTTTTTGAACGCCTCAGACTCCACCAGCTTGTATAGTAAAAGCTGGCGGGCTAATAGTTCAGACAAGCCAGCTGTCAGACGCTGGGCAAGGGGGTGACTTTCTGACATTGGCTTCTTACGCTCAAACATGTCCTTGACAGACACCTGACTGGGGGCAGATGAGCGGAACTGCTCAAGGCGAGAGACGGAGTGGCGGATGGTTGAGAGGGGGCAAGGAGGACAGCAGTGGTTGACGTGGCTGAAGATGCTGGACCAGGAGGAGGATGGCGGCTTTGAGTTTGTGTGCTGCTTGTACTCATGTGTTGATCCCATAGGCGTTTGTGATGTGAGATCATGTGCCTACGCAAAGCAGTTGTACCTAGGTGGGTGTTGGACTTCCCACGAGTTTCTTTTGGCACAGGTTGCAAATGGCATCGCTGTTGTCAGAAGCAGACACACAAAAAAAATGCCACACTGCTGAGCTCTGCAATGACGGCATTCTGGTGGTGGACACAGCATGTGTTGATTGGCGTGCTGTCGGGCTGACCCCGGGTGCCGATGCATGCTGTCTGACTGTGCCACTAGCTCCTTGCAACGACCTCCCCCTGCTTCCAACTCGTCTCCTCCTCCTCTGTCTCCCCATCTGAACTTTCGCCCTCTTCTTCTTCTTGCCGAGCGGGCACCCACGTGACTTCCATGGACGCATAGTCATCATCAACCGCTTCACTTGTATCTGACAACTCAGCAAAGGAAGCAGCAGCGGGTACAACATCATCATCATCATCACACCGTACGTCCATGTGTGTAATGCTGCCTGACTGAGACATATCCCTGTTAACTACATCTGTAACGCATCGCCTGACACCCCGACTGGGTACCTCCGTTATAGGATGCTCCTAGCGTTTCCTGACGACTCCAAGCACTCTGGCAGACACCACAATCACCGAATCTGAGAAGCATATAAATCCTCTCAAGCCTCTGAATGCTGTAGACAGTTGAATAGGAACCATACGAATAGGTTTGCACTCCTAGCAGTCAAACTGAAACAGCATGCAATAAATCCTCCCCCAAGAATGAGATGACAATTCACTTTGAGGGTTAAAACAGGAACTTTTTTATAAAGGATTCTCCCATGAAAGGGAGGGATTTACAATACACCAATCACACAATGGTTACATCCCACAGATTCCCTCCCCTTAGCCTGAGAGGTAATCCAATTATACATACAGTTTAAAACATACTTTTTACCCAACTTTCATAACTCTAAAACCATACATCCAATTCACATACAAATTACATATTCACAATCAATCCATTCAGGGGAACAACATATGAAAAAAATTGAATCATTGGCATGAATCATTGGCATGAATCAGACCAGGGGTTCAGAAGTTAGTAAAATATCTTTTGGGCCCTGGCTGGCAGATGGCTATCTGACCCAGACCGGTTTCAGAGTCTTCTATCCTGGAGATAATTGAGAAGTAATTCAATTATCTCCCAGGACAGAGACAAGACTCCATTATGCACATGGTGAGCACAAAGCATTAAAATACTATAAAATACACAGTCACATTTTATACATAAAACACAGACATGTCACATATCCCCAGATAGCTGGGATCTGAGCGCACAAAACTACCGAATAGCGCTCAGATCCTATTCACACAGTTCAATTGCCATGGAGCCGAAGTCTTTAACTACACGAATGGGCTCCATGGCATAGCTATCTGGGTTAACACATTCACATAAAGTCGGGTCCATAGTCCAAAGGCAAGAGGCGGGCAAGCAGCCCCCTCCAAGGACACGTGGCGAGGTCGGTTTCGCCACAACATCCTCTGGCAATAATGGTTGCGCATCACTCATTCTTCAAACGGATGTGTAAATAACTCCTCTGACAGATAAAGTGAAGCGGCTCTGGTGCTAGTGTTGGTGGCGGCAGGCGGGCGAGTGGTATCTTGAGAGGTGCCCGAAGCTAAGCTGGAGGAGGATGGTGCGTCAAGGTTCCGAGCGGAAGCTGTAGAAGATTGGGTGTCCTGTGTTAGCCAGTCAACTATGTCCTCAGAACTTTTCAAGTTCAGGGTACGTGGCCTCTGAAAATTGGGCATTATTCTAGGGCAAAAGGGAATCACAGCACCACGACCACGACGGCCCCTGCGCGGTGGCCTGCCTCTGCCTGTAATTTTTTTTTAAATTAGTGGTACTATGCATGCAAGCTACTGTGAGAACAGATATGAGTGGCACTGTGCAGTGGCAGAGGTTGGAAGAGTACACGCTGTAGGCCTGACACCCACTTGAAGACAACTAACTGCTATTCAATCTATAACAGTGAAAAACATTTTTTGGTTTTAAATGCACGCTATTGTGACACCAGATATGAGTGGCAATGTGCACTGGCAGAGGTTGGCAGAGTACACGCTGTAGGCCTGACAAATCCGCTTGAAGACAACTAACTGCTATTCAATCTATAACAGTAAAAAACATTTTTTTGTTTTAAATGCACGCTATTGTGACACCAGATATGAGTGTCAATGTGCACTGGCAGAGGTTGGCAGAGTACACGCTGTAGGCCTGACACCCGCTTGAAGACAACTAACTGCTATTCAATCTATAACAGTGAACAAAATTTTTTTTGGTTTTAAATGCACGCTATTGTGACACCAGATATGAGTGGCAATGTGCACTGGCAGAGGTTGGCAGAGTACACGCTGTAGACCTGACACACCCGCTTGAAGACAAGTAACTGCTAGTCAATCTATAACAGTGAAACGTTTTTTGTTAAAACACATGCATGTTTGTGAGGCATTCAAGGGAATGTGCTGTTTTAACTTGTCTGACCATGCTAGACCCTTACATCGACACATTGATGACATAAGAAAGATAGCATTTGACCTAACCCAAGATTCACTATCCCTTGAGAAATGGAATTGGACCTTCAGGTTGGGTCTATTGGGTAGGAAAATATTGAGCGGTGCTATTGTGATTATTTTTATTCTAATTACTATATATGTTGTAGTTTCTTGTTTAAAAGGCTTTGTTTCTGAATTCGCTTAGAATATTTGAAAACCTGTTCAATATTGTTAATACTTTCATGATATCTTCCTTCACATACAATCATCCCAGATATATTTTCTGACAGCGTCCTAACGGTTGCACTGGCCCTGTGTACCCACCTCACAGCAGACAGCTGTATTCTTTTGTACATGTCATGTGCCTACTGTATTTATAGCCAAAACTATCCAGTCTTTGTACACTTATATTCAAAGTAAAAATTTGGATCCAGTAGACAAAGTTTGTTTTGATTTTTAAGTAGAAATAACTTATTTAGATATTCAGGTTGCATAGTATAATGTTGTACAAAGTTCATTTACTTCACTTTTTGAACGTTTGATTTTTTTTTTTTCACGGATTCAGTTCTTGGCAGTCAATGTTTACTTCTTTCCAACATAAAAAAGTGGGTTTTTTTTTGTTTTTTTGTTTTTTAAATCTAATCCAAAAAAGATTTATTTGGAATATAATCTCCTGCTGTTTGAATTATTTGCCAAACATTTGCTTATGCAGTACAAGTAACGTGAAGACCAACAACAATATTTTATTGCTGCCATGGCAAAGAAAATCCAAAAAATGAATAGACATTTTCCTATTCAGTTTGCTCATAAGTATACTTATATTTACATCCATACAAATCTAAGGGATTTAAAAAAAAAACCAATTTGTACTGTGATACAATAACCAATATTGTCAAACTCTTAGTTCATCTGACAGTCTGCAGTCCACACCTATGTGTTCAACACTCCTAAACACCAGTACAGTTTTCAAAACTCTAATTTACTAATGCTGGGCAAGCTGCCAGCTGCCACTAAATTAGCTCATTGACATCGGCAGCAGAGAGCAGTAGAAATAATCTCTAAACTGCGGAACTAAACACTCACAAACAAAACAAACAACAAGTTATTCAATAATTTGGACAAAATTGCAAAATCCAGACATTGTTAAATTGCATGAACAATGACTTGATTTTACATCGTCCTGTGCAGCAGTGAATTGTTTTGCCCAATTCAATACGGGCCATTCAGACATTAGTAAATTACCCTGACAGTATACCTATAAAGGAGTTGCATGATTAAAAACAATATCCCCCGGGGGCGTGGTCTGGACGCCAGCGAAGATGGCCGCTTAGAGCGAGTGCTCCGCACCCCGGCGCCCAAATAAAGCACTGTAATCGGCACCAGCCCAGACCCTTGAGCTACAAGCTTAGCCCTGAACTCCCTTTTGTTGCGGCCGATGTCTAACCGCAAAAAGAAAGGCACCAGCGACGCTCCGTCCGTGGTGGACATGTTTGCGGCCCAGAGGCCTACCACACGTGGCCCGGCCGCGACCACGAGCCCGAGCTCGTCTAACCGCGGGGACCCACCCCGGACACGAGACAACCCGTCGGAGGACTGCTCCAGCGCCATCCTCCGGTCCATTGCGGACGTCAAAGGCTATCTGGCTGAAGAAATTAAAAAATCTGCCACCGAGGTCAAGGCGGAAATTGCCGCCATTGGAGCCCGTACAACCCTGATTGAGCAGCAGCTGGGCAGCGTGGTGCAGGCACACAACCAGGCAGTCACCTTCACGAACTCCCTCCTCGCCAGAGTCACAGACCTCGAATTGGAGCTGGAGGACGTCTCTAACCGCTCCAGGAGAAATAACCTGCGCATACGTGACCTACCTGAGGCGGTGGAAGACGCAGACCTCGAAGGGGTCCTCCTCGCCTGTTTCCAGAAGAGCCTCCCTGACATCCCCGCTCATCAATGGCTGGTTGACAGAGTACACAGGGCCCTGAGGGCCAGGGGACAGAAGAACAGCCCGCCCCGAGATGTCATTATGCGGTGGCACTACTACGCGACCAAGGAGGCCATAATGCGCCACAGCAGGACGGTGACCTATGAATACCATGGAACCAGCTTCCAAATCTTCCAAGATGTCGCCCCTGCCACTCTCCTTCGTCGCAAAGAATGGAAGCCGGTCACTGACCTGTTGCGAAGCAACGGATTGCGCTTCGCCTGGGGATACCCCTTTAAGATCCTGGTCTTCAAGGGCCCTAAGCCAGCGGTGCTGCTCCCGACGACAGATGTCACCGCCTTTCTTGCCGACCTGGTGTGGTGTATCACCAAATTAATATAAATATTACACAAGGTTCGTCTACATTAAAAGGTATTTATTTAGAAGGCAACACACAATACTATAAATGTATAACACACAGCCCAGACCCACGGAGCAACAACCCTTTTAAATCTATCTATCTATATAGTAATCCCTTTCCCCACACGTTTGATCTCACCCACGGTTAGGCCTTCACATCTAGTAATGGCTCACTGCTGCAAGTCCAACATCACATCCACCAAGGAAGAAAAGGAAGCAATAGACTGATTTCCTGCCTGGCCTTATGTTATATGCCCTTAGTTGAGATGATGTGTTTTACATCACATCCTGTTCATGCCTCACTTCCTTTAGCAATTGTGGGAGGGAAGGAAAGATTCTTAGCCCTCCCACCTAGTCTTTGTTTAAGGAAGTCCTGAAAGGAAGATAAATGATCATGCAAGGAAGACAAGTTACCACACCTGGGACTGGAATTGCCAGCGGACTTCCAGGCCCCGCAGTCCCACGCGGGCCGTTTGGCCAGACTGGAGGAGACCCACGGCACACAGGACTCTTAATGGGACTAACAATGGTATTGTGAAGGCCCGGCTGTGGACTGTGGGCTGTGGACTGTGAACAGGCCTGTACCGGCAGATGGACGCTCTTGATGATCACATGAGTATAAATGCACACTTCTAGTTTATACTGCCCTGCATTTATTTAATCTGTTTCCAAACAGTTACCGGTAACACTGCACTACGTTAGAATGCATAGCTGTGGGGTTGGGGGGTGGGTGGCTGGGCTGCAGGTCCCAGACACTTAGACAGCACGAAGTCCCAGCATGTGTATAGAGAGGTGTAGGGGGGATCACGGCACTACTTGGCCACCTTACCCTTTGCCATTGCATAACATTTTCAGGTACACCACGCAGGGAAGGCTATAACAGGCCAGGTGAACCAGTGAAGGAGAGGCTGGAGGTCATGGGAATTGCACTGTGAGGGCTTGTTTATTGTGGCATGGGGACAATGTATTATGCATGTACCTGCGGATGCTTGGACTGTTGTGGGGCTGGTGGGTGGTGTGGGGGGGGGGGCGGCCCTTTCCCCTTGATCGCACCTACTTGTATGTGTGTGTAACTATATACATCCCAAGAATAGAACACTACGTGTCTGCAGGCACCCACAATACGTATTGAGCACATAGACGTTGACTCTGAGAGTCCACATTTGTAATTTAGCCATTTTGGCTCCCCCCCCCCCCCTCCTCTCACGGGGGCAGCGTATCTGCATGCACCTGGGGTTGCTTGGACAGTTGTGGGGCTGGTGGGTGGCGTGGGGGGGGGGGGCGGCCCTTGCTCCCTGAACGTATCTACTTGCGTATGTCTAACTCTCTATTTCTCCAGAATAGAA
This sequence comes from Pelobates fuscus, assembly GCF_036172605.1. Taxonomy (NCBI): domain Eukaryota; kingdom Metazoa; phylum Chordata; class Amphibia; order Anura; family Pelobatidae; genus Pelobates; species Pelobates fuscus. The sequence goes on along the minus strand of NC_086321.1, from coordinate 176,642,261 downwards.
CACTACGTGTCTGCAGACACCCACACTACGTACTGAGTATATAGCCACTACCTTCGAGAATTCACATCTGCACTCTAGCCTTTTTAGCTCCCCCCGTCCCCTCAGGGCGCCCTAGATATTGCTGTCACCCGAGCTCAAGGGTTTGGGGTCCTGGGTTTTTACGCTCTCAATGGGTCTCGCCGGGGTGCTCTTCGGCTGTGTTTCCCCCCAGTCTTGAGGTGATTCCCTCGACGCGGAGGTGACCCACCCACAGAGCTCCTGGCACGGCCTAAGACCAGGACTGATATTGTTTATTGTATAGTTTATTGTACAGTTTGTGTTTTTGACTTGTTTTTTTTTTTTTTTTTTTTTTTGGTGTTGAAGTTGCAGGTACTTAACCTACTATCTTACCTAAACATTCTCACCAGGCGCGTCTGCGTGGCTGCGTAGTCTGCGCGGCTGGTTTTCCTTTCCTTTCCTTTCCCCCCCCCTTCTTTACTTCCTCAAACTCGGACTCCTCTACTTCCCCAGCCCCCCCCCCCCCCCCTACACCCAGACTAAACCTAGTGCGGGAGGCGGCACCGCCAAATAAGTCACACTAGTGAGACGGGGGAACGAGAGACTGCGGTGACACCAGACACTCTGCTCCGCACCACCTTTTCACATAATGACACTCAAACTAACATCCCTGAATGTTAACGGGCTTAACAGCCCAAATAAACGTAGACTCCTCTTCCGCCAACTCAGACGGCAAAAAACTGACATCGCATATGTCCAAGAAACCCACTTGTCACGCACATCGGGGTTACGACTCACTAACCATGTGTACAGCAAGGCATACGCCTCGAGGGCACTGTGTAAGAGGAATGGGGTAGAGATACTGATTCATAAAAACTGCCCGTTCAATGTAACACAGACCTATGAGGACGGTGAGGGCCGGTACGTGGTCCTTACGGGCACGCTTCAATCCAATACTTACCACCTAGTGAATGTATATGCCCCCAATACTGCCAGTAGGGAATTCTGGACTGACTTAGAAACCTTGATCATGGGCCTTCCTAAAGGTCTGCTAATACTGGGGGGTGACCTAAATGCCACGCCATGCCCAGCACTAGACAGAGGGGGAGGCCTTTGCTTGCCTAGGTCTCAAAATAGGGGTGGTCAGGACAAACTCTTACATACTTTTCTCCAACACACGGGCCTGCTGGACCCATGGAGGCTCCAACACCCGAGTGTGCGGGACTATACTTTCTATTCAGCGGTACATGCAACATACTCCCGTATAGACATGTTCCTGGTCAACCCCTTAGCCATGTCATGGATCACAACCTCTAACATACACCTCATCTCATGGTCTGACCATGCTGACATTGACATAAACATCAAACTACCAGGCCCGCACGCCCCATGGAAATGGAGGCTAAATGCCTCGTTACTCAGACACCCACAAACCAAAGAGACACTACAAACAGAGATCACTCGTTATTTCCAGGAAAATGATACCCCTGACGTCTCCCCCACCACACTGTGGGCGGCCCACAAACCTGTAATACGGGGTTTGCTAATTAAGATGGCCACACACTTTAAAAAAAAGAAACTTGAGAAGCTAGCTGAGCTACAAAGCCTCCTGCGCAGGGCCGAAATGAGAAACAAACAAGGGCCCACCCCACACACGATTGGGAAATTAACAGACATCAGGCGCCAACTTCGGGAGCTTATGCTAGATGATGTTAGCAGAGAGATGGTCCGCACTAAGCGTTTTTTCTATGAAAAATCAAATAAAATGGACACATTATTAGCGCGAGCCCTTAGACCTAAGCGTACAATATCGAATATCTCAGCCATTAAGGACGCACAGGGACGTATTCTCAACAGCCCTAAGGACATTAGTGAAGAATTCACCAAATTCTATACCCAACTGTACAATCACTCCCCGGCCCTTACTTTTGAAAACGCAACCCACGTAGCCCAGATAGCAGAGTTTCTGCAAAAAGCCAACCTCCCGCTCCTACCGACACATAGCACCGCACCCTTAGGCGCACCTATAGAAACTGACGAAATAGACGGGGCAATCACAGCCCTTAAAGGAGGGAAAGCCCCGGGCCCCGATGGGTTCGACGGCTCCTACTACAAAGCCTTTAGAGAGCAACTAGTCCCTCGCCTAGCTGCGATGTACAAGACCTGGACAGAAAGTGACCTGCCCAACGCCGACTTAGCCACAGCAGATGTAGTCCTGATTCCCAAGCCTGACAGAGATGCCACAAACGTGGCAAACTATCGCCCCATCTCCCTCATAAATTTTGATCTTAAAGTATATGCGAAGATATTGGCCACTAGACTTAACCTCATACTCCCCAAACTGGTCCATGCGGACCAAGTGGGTTTTGTCCCCAACCGACAACTTTATGGTAATACTAGACGGGCGGTAGACATAGTGTGGTGGGCGGGCAAAACGCGAGCGCCTTCTCTGGTCCTTTCCCTGGACGCAGAGAAGGCGTTCGACAGGATACAATGGCCCTATATGTTTGCTCTACTAGAGGCAATGCACCTCCCTGCCACATTCATAAAAGCGACTAAGGCACTCTATGCCTCCCCGAGAGCACAGATATCAATCCCAGGGGCACAGTCGTCCCCTTTCGAACTAAGGAACGGTACCCGCCAGGGCTGCCCCCTCTCCCCCCTCCTCTTTATCTTAGCACTTGAGCCCCTACTACATCTCGTTCACACGGACCCGGAGATCCGGGGGGTGCGGGTGGCCACCGAAGAATTCAAAATATCGGCGTACGCCGACGACATTTTACTCACAATAACAAACCCTAAAACCACCATTCCTCGGGTACTTGAGATTCTCGACGGATATCACCAGGTATCTGGATACAAAATCAATATTGACAAGTCGGTCGGCATGCCAATAGGGATGACAGAGGCGGACATCCAATGGCTGCAGCAGGCGATAGCCTTAAAGATCAGCACACAACCCATTAAATATTTGGGGGTCAGGCTAACGCCGGCTTACGAGGACCTCTATAAGGAAAACCACCAGAGAATCATGGCGGTGCTACGGCGGGACCTAGATAAATGGCATGATAAGCCCATCTCATGGTTGGGTAGGCTACATGCCATCAAAATGAATCTCCTCCCACGCCTCCTTTTCATCTTTCAAGTGCTGCCTGTCGCTGTGACTAAAAGTGATCTTACACCCCTACAAACCGCAATAGACAACTTCATCTGGGCGGGGAAGAGGCACAGAGTAGCGAGGCATACACTATACACCCCGAGAAGCAAGGGAAGGGTCTGGGACTCCCAAACCTTCACCTGTACTACCTAGCCGCCCATCTAGCGCAAATAATTGAATGGCACTCCCCACCCGACACACACAGATGGGTTGACCTAGAAACGCACTTTATGGGTACTGATCTCCCCCAGTATTGGCTGTGGGTCCCGAGGCCCGACCGTCCAGAGATTGGCACCTCCTGCCCCGCCATCCTCAATTCGATTCGGGTTTGGAACGCTACCGCCCACAAATATGCCCTCGCGCACCCGATCTCTCCATTGACACCCTATCTCCGTAACAAAGCGTTCCCGCCAGGTATGACCCCTCGAGATTTTCGAGGCCTTGAGAACACGGGTGTTCAGCGCTACTGTCATCTGTTCCAGGGCGGTTCCTTTCACACCTTCGACAACCTAAAAATGAGGGCCCCACTAGCTAACAAAGACTACTTTCGCTACCTTCAGCTTAGGGACTTTGCCAGGAAACCTGAAATAGCGGCAGCGGCCAGGGCCAAACCCACTTTCTTTGAGGCGTTATGCCTGTCTGATGGACCACGTACCCGCCTTTACGAGCAATTAAGCGCACCCACAAACGACTCCCACACACCCTCTTATATACTACAATGGGAGGCGGAACTCCAACAGACTCTTGACAGTGGGGACTGGCAGGACATATGGGAGGCCGCGGCCAAATCCTCAATCTGTGTTGCTCACCAGGAACAGTCAGGGGTGTATCCTGGTTTTGTGCTGCCCTAGGCAGGACAAAACTCAGGCGCCCCCACCTCCCCCCGCGCCACCCCCACCCAACCTTTCCCCCCGCCCCGCATTCTAAATACACACACACACACTAACAGACACACTCACTAACAGACACACACTCAATCACTAGCAGACACAAACTAGCAGACACACACACTCACTGACATACACACACACTCACAGGCAAACACACACTAACAGACACACAGTCACACACACACACTAACAGACACAGACACACAGTCACACACACACTAACAGACACAGACACACACACACTAACAGACACACACACACACACACTAACAGACACACACACACACACACTAACAGACACAGACACACACTAACAGACACACACTCACCCACCCACATTAACACATTTTTTTTAAATTTATTTTTAACACATTTTTTTTAACAGCCCCGACCCCCCCCCTGCCACCTTACCTTTGGGAATGCTGGGGAGGGGGGTGTCTCTTCCTCCCTGGTGGTCCAGTGGCTGCTGGGCGATCGGGTGGCACTGCCTGGCGGGCGGGCGGACGGCCGGCGAGGGAGCACTTCCCCTGAGCTGTCTGCTCAGCTCCCTCGCCAGCCGCAGAGTGAGGCTGGGAGCCGGAATATGACGTCATATTCCGGCTCCGCCTCCCAGCCTCACTCTGCGGCTGGCGAGGGAGCTGAGCAGACAGCTCAGGGGAAGTGCTCCCTCGCCGGCCGTCCGCCCGCCCGCCCGCCAGGCAGTGCCGCCCGATCGCCCAGCAGCCCGCCGGCATGTCTTTTAGCCGCAAGGCTAACAAGACATTTGCCTTGGGCATTTGGGGGCGGCTTTTTTTGCCGCCCCCTGGAAAATGCCGCCCAAGGCAAATGCCTTGTTTGCCTCGCGGCAAATACGCCCCTCCGCTATAAAACACTCCTGAGGTGGTATACCACCCCAGTGAAGCTACACAGGATGGGGAAAACGCCCTCAGATGTCTGCTGGAGAGGATGTGGAGGTCGTCCACATGTGGTGGTCGTGCCCGAAAGCTGCCCTCTATTGGGAGCAGGTAGCTACACTCCTGACTGACGTACTTAACCGACCGATTAGGCCAGACCCCTGGACGTGTTTACTAGCCAAACCCATCGACAGTCTCCCACCCAGGGAACAGAAGCTAGTGAACAAGATTAACTTGGCGGCCAGACGCGCTCTGGCGCAAACGTGGCTCCAAACAGACACACCACCCTTGGACAGAGTCATAGGTAACATCAAGGAAGCGTTTCTCATGGATAAGCTCACGGCGCAGGTGAGAGACACGTACTCCCACTTCATCAAGGAACCATGGGAAGTCTACATTGACCCATAAGCCCATACTCCCCACTCCCACCAGCCTGTGCCGTCCCCCGACAGGGGGTATACCCCCCCCCCCCCTCCTCTGCCTTATAACCCTTTCCCCCTTTCGTTTCTTTTTCCTCCTTCCTCTGCTTCTTCTCCTCCCTCCTCAAAACTTGCTAGGTGTTTCAACTTCACCACATAGTTTCGCAGATTTAATGTTTTAAAACTTCAACGTTGACCATATAGCATGTTGCAGTGACCACTGAAATAGCCACAGAAATACTATATGCAAGAAGGCTCTTGGCAGATGTCATGACTGTACCCATAAGCAAAAGTGCGATTTGGCAGTGAGGCCCCTACACAGGCCCCCACAGGGCGGCCGACCGAGATGCCTACGGGTGTCGTAACCGGCACAGCTGTCTCCTCCTCAACACAGGGGGCGAACCAATTATGCACTTATGAACATACTAGTGTGAGACTGTCCCACCATGTAAATGTTCTGGCTTCTGCGTAAGCCACATTGTAAACTGCCTAAATGCCTGTTTTCTGTTTCCTTTTCCTCTGCTACTGTGGGCTTCTGCGAAAGCCGTGTCATTGCAACGTCTGAGAACCATTTCAATGCATGTCACGACCAAAAATAAAGAATTAAAAAAAAAAAAAACAATATCCCCATTACAAAATAAATAAACATGCGCACAAATTCCTAGAACTCAGAATGCCTCTCTCTTTGCAAAGGACAGTGGTAGTTCATCCATAGGGAACATATATGCAGCATTCTACCAGATAATTACTGTAAACCACTGCTATACTCACAGAGTATCCTGGATTTTCTGCATTCTATTTTTTCCATCTTTGACTATATGGCTATATCCAGAAGGTACATCCCACTTATCCAAATTCTTTGACCCATTGTAGAGCGATGCAGAATTTGTTTGCGCTTTATAAATAAAAATAATAGTTAGAAAGCACGTGATTTCTTGTCAAAATGATTATTATATTGTTGTTTTTATTTCTATAGCAAAATGTACTGTGACAATACAGCTTTCAATGAAGACAACTGTTTGTGTCTATCTCTTTATTAGTAAGTGTCTCCTCCCCCCTCCTCTCCTTTCTCTGTAGAGTATAGACTGCCTTGCTTACTGAGTATGCTTAACCCCTTAAGGACCAAACTTCTGGAATGAAAGGGAATCATGACATGTCACACATGTCATGTGTCCTTAAGGGGTTAAATACCATAACCTCTATAGTGCACTGTATCATCACACAGTAAGTCATCAAACATTTTTTCAACAGTTATTTACCTGTATTGCTTTCTGTTTGTAAAATCATTCTCATTACACTTTAGCAATGTCAATTGTGTGCAACTTTTCAGATAACCCTTTAGCAGTATTGATTGTTAAATGCCTCGTATGTCTAGGATTTTAATTAATCTTTGATAGTTATAGGACCAATGCTGTATGAGTTACGGTATTAAAGCTAACACTTTGCGAAGTTTGTCATGCTGAGACTACAACTTTAATAGCCATCACATAATCCAAAATTGCTACACAAAAATATACTGGATATTTATGAATGGTAGACCCCCAAGATATTTAAGAACATTTGAAAACGTTTCATTTAGTAATGAAAAGTATGCTGAATATATAATGTAGTTGTGCGTCTCATATACATTTACCCAGATTTGTATACTGCTACTGCCACTGAGTACAGAAATAACTCCCATGTTGACCTTTGTCAGATTTTTGAGAAGTAATAGCTTCACATTTTCACTAACTGATTTATTGGGCCCATGGCCATTTTAGAGCAAAATAGACACCACCAACTGCATTTTAACCCACTTCTTGGCATAATACAATTATCAGATAAATGCAACTTGAGCTATTGAAGATGGGCCATTTAGATTATTTTAACTTGGCTGTTCACCAATTACTGCCTAATGTAGCAGTATTTTATCACATTACAGATTTTAGACATTTTGTGTCTTAACACTTAAAAGTCCCCATATTGGTATCTTACTGCAACTCACAAAAACAGTAGAACCACACATGTATACCCTTTTCACCCAGTGCCATCTAGTGCACTGGAGCCCCTACCTACACAACAACTCACAGGAATAAAATTGTAAATTATTGACAGGCAGGCTGCTGAGTACAGACACAGGCAGGCTGCTGAGTACAGACACAGGCAGGCTGCTGAGTACAGACACAGGCAGACTGCTGAGTACAGACACAGGCAGACTGCTGAGTACAGACACAGGCAGACTGCTGAGTACAGACACAGGCAGACTGCTGAGTACAGACACAGGCAGACACGGGCAGACTGCTGAGTACAGACACGGGCAGACTGCTGAGTACAGACACGGGCAGACTGCTGAGTACAGACACGGGCAGACTGCTGAGTACAGACACGGGCAGACTGCTGAGTACAGACACGGGCAGACTGCTGAGTACAGACACGGGCAGACTGCTGAGTACAGACACGGGCAGACTGCTGAGTACAGACACGGGCAGACTGCTGAGTACAGACACGGGCAGACTGCTGAGTACAGACACGGGCAGACTGCTGAGTACAGACACGGGCAGACTGCTGAGTACAGACACGGGCAGACTGCTGAGTACAGACACACACACAGACTGCTGAGTGAAGACACACACACAGACTGCTGAGTGAAGACACACACAGACTGCTGAGTGAAGACACACACACAGACTGCTGAGTGAAGACACACACACAGACTGCTGAAGACACACACACAGATTGCTGAAGACACACACACAGATTGCTGAAGACACACATACCGACTGCAGAGTATACACACATACCGACTGCTGAGTATACACACATACCGACTGCTGAGTAAAGACACACACTGACTGCTGAATGTACACACTGACTGCTGAGTGTACACACTGACTGCTGAGTGTACACACTGACTGCAGAGTGTACACACTGACTGCAGAGTGTACACACTGACTGCAGAGTGTACACACACTGACTGCAGAGTGTACACACACTGACTGCAGAGTGTACACACACTGACTGCAGAGTGTACACACACTGACTGCAGAGTGTACACACACTGACTGCAGAGTGTACACACACTGACTGCAGAGTGTACACACACTGACTGCAGAGTGTACACACACTGACTGCAGAGTGTACACACACTGACTGCAGAGTGTACACACACTGACTGCAGAGTGTACACACACTGACTGCAGAGTGTACACACACTGACTGCAGAGTGTACACACACTGACTGCAGAGTGTACACACACTGACTGCAGAGTGTACACACACTGACTGCAGAGTGTACACACACTGACTGCAGAGTGTACACACACTGACTGCAGAGTGTACACACACTGACTGCAGAGTGTACACACACTGACTGCAGAGTACACACACTGACTGCAGAGTACACACACTGACTGCAGAGTACACACACTGACTGCAGAGTACACACACTGACTGCAGAGTACACACACTGACTGCAGAGTACAGACAGACTGCTGAGTATACACACAGATTGCTGAATACACACAGACTGCTGAATAAACACAGACTGCTGAATAAACACAGACTGCTGAATAAACACAAGCAAACTGATAAATACACACACAGACTGCAGAGTATAGACACACAGACTGCAGAGTATAGACACACAGACTGCAGAGTATAGACACACAGACTGCAGAGTATAGACACACAGACTGCAGAGTATAGACACACAGACTGCTGAATAAACACAAGCAGGCTGCTAAATACACAGACAGACTGATGAGTACACACACACACCGACTGCAGAGTACACACAGACTGCTGAATAAACACAAGCAGGCTGCTAAATACACAGACAGACTGCTGAGTATACACACAGACTGCTGAGTATACACACAGACTGATGAGTACACACAGATTGCTGAATACATACACACACACCGACTGCAGAGTACACACACACCGACTGCAGAGTACACACACACCGACTGCAGAGTACACACACACCGACTGCAGAGTACACACACACCGACTGCAGAGTACACACACACCGACTGCAGAGTACACACACACCGACTGCAGAGTACACACACACCGACTGCAGAGTACACACACACCGACTGCAGAGTATACACACACCGACTGCAGAGTATACACACACCGACTGCAGAGTATACACACACCGACTGCAGAGTATACACACACCGACTGCAGAGTATACACACACCGACTGCAGAGTATACACACACCGACTGCAGAGTATACACACACCGACTGCAGAGTATACACACACCGACTGCAGAGTATACACACACCGACTGCAGAGTATACACACACCGACTGCAGAGTATACACACACCGACTGCAGAGTATACACACACCGACTGCAGAGTATACACACACCGACTGCAGAGTATACACACACCGACTGCAGAGTATACACACACCGACTGCAGAGTATACACACACCGACTGCAGAGTATACACACACCGACTGCAGAGTATACACACACCGACTGCAGAGTATACACACACCGACTGCTAAATACACAGACAGACTGCTAAATACACAGACAGACTGCTAAATACACAGACAGACTGCTAAATACACAGACAGACTGCTAAATACACAGACAGACTGCTAAATACACAGACAGACTGCTAAATACACAGACAGACTGCTAAATACACAGACAGACTGCTAAATACACAGACAGACTGCTAAATACACAGACAGACTGCTAAATACACAGACAGACTGCTAAATACACAGACAGACTGCTAAATACACAGACAGACTGCTGAGTATACACAGACTGCTGAATAAACACAAGCAGGCTGCTAAATACACAGACAGACTGATGAGTACACACACACACCGACTGCAGAGTACACACAGACTGCTGAATAAACACAAGCAGGCTGCTAAATACACAGACAGACTGCTGAGTATACACACAGACTGCTGAGTATACACACAGACTGATGAGTACACACAGATTGCTGAATACATACACACACACCGACTGCAGAGTACACACACACCGACTGCAGAGTACACACACACCGACTGCAGAGTACACACACACCGACTGCAGAGTACACACACACCGACTGCAGAGTACACACACACCGACTGCAGAGTACACACACACCGACTGCAGAGTACACACACACCGACTGCAGAGTATACACACACCGACTGCAGAGTACACACACACCGACTGCAGAGTACACACACACCGACTGCAGAGTATACACACACCGACTGCAGAGTATACACACACCGACTGCAGAGTATACACACACCGACTGCAGAGTATACACACACCGACTGCAGAGTATACACACACCGACTGCAGAGTATACACACACCGACTGCAGAGTATACACACACCGACTGCAGAGTATACACACACCGACTGCAGAGTATACACACACCGACTGCAGAGTATACACACACCGACTGCAGAGTATACACACACCGACTGCAGAGTATACACACACCGACTGCAGAGTATACACACACCGACTGCAGAGTATACACACACCGACTGCAGAGTATACACACACCGACTGCAGAATACACAAGCAGGCTGCTAAATACACAGACAGACTGCTGAGTATACAGACAGACTGCTGAATAAACACAAGCAGGCTGCTAAATACACAGACAGACTGCTGAGTATACACACAGACTGATGAGTACACACACACACCGACTGCAGAGTACACACAAACTGCTGAATAAACACAAGCAGGCTGCTAAATACACAGACAGACTGCTGAGTATACACACAGACTGATGAGTACACACACACACCGACTGCAGAGTACACACAAACTGCTGAATAAACACAAGCAGGCTGCTAAATACACAGACAGACTGATGAGTATACACACAGACTGATGAGTATACACACAGACTGATGAGTACACACAGATTGCTGAATACATACACACACACACCGACTGCAGAGTACACACACACCGACTGCAGAGTACACACACACCGACTGCAGAGTACACACACACCGACTGCAGAGTACACACACACCGACTGCAGAGTACACACACACCGACTGCAGAGTACACACACACCGACTGCAGAGTACACACACACCGACTGCAGAGTACACACACACCGACTGCAGAGTACACACACACCGACTGCAGAGTACACACACACCGACTGCAGAGTATACACACACCGACTGCAGAGTATACACACACCGACTGCAGAGTATACACACACCGACTGCAGAGTATACACACACCGACTGCAGAGTATACACACACCGACTGCAGAGTATACACACACCGACTGCAGAGTATACACACACCGACTGCAGAGTATACACACACCGACTGCAGAGTATACACACACCGACTGCAGAGTATACACACACCGACTGCAGAGTATACACACACCGACTGCAGAGTATACACACACCGACTGCAGAGTATACACACACCGACTGCAGAGTATACACACACCGACTGCAGAGTATACACACACCGACTGCAGAGTATACACACACCGACTGCAGAGTATACACACACCGACTGCAGAGTATACACACACCGACTGCAGAGTATACACACACCGACTGCAGAGTATACACACACCGACTGCAGAGTATACACACACCGACTGCAGAGTATACACACACCGACTGCAGAATACACAGACAGACTGCAGAATACACAGACAGACTGCTAAATACACAGACAGACTGCTAAATACACAGACAGACTGCTAAATACACAGACAGACTGCTAAATACACAGACAGACTGCTAAATACACAGACAGACTGCTAAATACACAGACAGACTGCTAAATACACAGACAGACTGCTAAATACACAGACAGACTGCTAAATACACAGACAGACTGCTAAATACACAGACAGACTGCTAAATACACAGACAGACTGCTAAATACACAGACAGACTGCTAAATACACAGACTGCTAAATACACAGACAGACTGCTAAATACACAGACAGACTGCTAAATACACAGACAGACTGCTAAATACACAGACAGACTGCTGAGTATACACAGACTGCTGAATAAACACAAGCAGACTGCTTGGTTGCCACTTTGGTGCCAATTTATTATATGAAATGTGGTTTGGCTCAGGCTAAATGTTGTTGGATGGCAGAGGAGGTTCCAGTTTATTTAAATAAATGGCATATTGGGTGAGTCAAGATGGTTGTAATGTAAGAAAATCTTGGTTACTTATTCAGAAATCCCCATTAAAATGCAATGAGTTGATGGTGCCACTTTGGTGCCAGTTTTTGATATGAAATATGGTTTGGCTCAGGCTAAATGTTGTTGGATAACATAGAGGGGTCCCCAGCGTATGGAAATCAATGGCATTTTGGGTGAGTCAAGATGGTTTTCATATAGGAAAACCTTGGTTACTTATTTAGAAATCCCCATTGAAATGCATTGAGTTGATGGTGCCACTTTTTGATATGAAATATTGTTTTGCTCAGGCTAAATGTTGTTATGTCACATAGAGGGTTACCCAGTGTATTGAAATCAATGGCATTTGGGGTGAGCCAAGATGGTTTTCACATAGGAAAAAATTGGTTACCTATTCAGAAATCCCCATTGAAATACATTGAGTTGATGGTGCCACTTTGGTGCCAGTTTTTAATCAAAATTTGTGGTTTAGCTCACGCTACATATTATTGTATGAGGAAGAGGGGTGTCCAGTATATGGAAATCCATGCCAACATGGCCAAGGTGGATTTAGTTTAAATGGCATTGATTTGAAGGTGGCATGCCCTCTTTACATGGCAAATGTGTTATTTATTTATTTGTTTTTGAAGCAGAAGATAAAATGTAATACTTTACAGAAACAATACCCAATTTGAATGAGCCATCTTAATTTCTGTAACTAATAACATTTTGTATTCTTTTTATTATTTTTATTATTTATTCTTATATCAGAAATGTGTAGAAATATGGCTTGCATATGAATACTGTAATAACCAAGTGATATTTACATTGCACAGTTCATAATATTTACATAAATTTTGAACGAATAAAAAAGTTAGATGAATAAGAAGCTATCTTCTATCACTGAATAAGAAGCTGACCGAATAAGAAGCTAGCTTCAGCCTGCGAATAAGAAACTGGAGAAGCTGGCCGAATAAGAAGCTAACTTCAACATCATTCGGGCCAGTGAGGGAGATCCTTGAACTCCTCACCTGCCCGAAAGGGCCCAAAGCGACTGAGCAGGGCCGGCTCTCCATGGGCTGGCAGGGGAGATGAAAGGATATCCCCTGTCTGCCTCGAAAAAAACGCTGTGGGGCCCCTATAGTTGTGGCCCATGGGAAAGACGGCCCTGGTGTCACCATACTCACCCATTCTAACCCTACATACCGCTAGTTAGTCTTCACCCTAACTTTAGCTAACCATAACTCAGCCTCACCCTAACTAACCCCGACACTAATCCTAACTCAATACCAACCCTATCGTTAAACCTTGCACCAACACTAACCTGATACAATCCCTAGCCCTTACACCAAGGTAACACTAAAGCAGAGGGATTTTCTCAGCTGATATAATCTGGTTACACAGTAGACTGCGTGTGTATATCATGCTCCCCTGTCAATGACACAGTGATCATCTTTGGGCAACATGCACAGTAAAGCGCTGATAATTTTTCAGCAAAGAAACATGTAGGAAAACTCGATCAGAATCTTTTCAGAACCTGCAGGGAATTATGATGCAATTAAATATGTTACTTGATTGACAATTTAAAGTGCTGTGTATAGTTCTTACCTTGAATACTCCACACTACTCACCAGTCAGCGTGGGGCCACTAACTCGGACTCTAGCATCAAGTGATGCCTGAATCTCCCTGAGATTATCAGGGATCTAGACCTGCTGCACTGAAAACATGTGATGCTTTATGCCAATCTTGGGCATTAAAGCCCGAACTGCATGACAGTAAGGAACATAATTCATTCACTAAGGGGTTAATATTCACAAGAACAATATCTCAGTATGTTATACAGAGCAGAAATATACGCTGTAGAATCATGAATGACCTCATTTCCCTCCTGTAGTCGTCCATGATTTATCTCCCATGTGAAACTAATATTAGTTGAGGAAACAACTCTGACATGTCTAGCTGAGAGTAAGAGATTTACTTCATACAGTATATTAGATCAGAATCAGAAGTCTGTCATAGAAGTCAACAAGCTGCCTGCTAAATATGTAGTACATTATTTTAACTGATAAGTGTTTTTACATACATTTAAAGTTTTTTTTTTTTTTTTTTTTTTCCCTGTTCCGTAATCCTATATAGTAAGTTTATGTTGTTAAAGAGAGTGTGTTGTCTTATGTGTGGCAAGAAGTAGAGTATAACAGGTCAGGAAGTGTGGTTTCCAGAGAATTTTAGAGGCAGTCTAGAGTTTAGTACCCCACCATCGTGTGGAGATTTCTCTTGCTCAGCCCATGTGCAGTCATTGACAAGCAGGGGTAGTGGATAATATACATCTTTATTGGATATACCTACACAGAAACACCTCTCTAGAATGCAGCATAATAATCCAAGCTGGGCTAAGTCTTGTTTTATTGAGTTTAGCTGTATTTGAATGCGCATTGTCCTTACTACAAAAAACAAAATGGCATCTGACATAAATGGTTTGTTAAACAAACCTGCCAGTGGTTGATAAAGGAGGCACTCTAGAAGCCATAACAACTATAGCGCATTGTACAGCTTATAGTGAAAACATTATATGCCACCGTCTCTCTGGTTGGTGCCTTTAGCCCGGCCCTACTGCACAGTCAACACAGAACGTAGCCAGTACTCTAGGTCTATCATTGCCATCCAGCATTGCACGGCTCATAAGGAAATTAATGTCCATATTTCTATATTAGCTGAGCCACAGTAGAGAGGCTCTTTGAGATATAACCAAACATTCAGCTGTAGTGGTTATGTTACTAAGAGTGCATTTTTAATGCCTATTTTCTATACCATCACAAAAGTCATGCATTCATGTTCATTTGTGTCTGTATAATATATGTGGTGCCAAGCTATTGCTATCTGTATTGGACAAAATATTTTTAATAAGTACTATTATGAAAAAATATCAAATAACGTTTTTATAGCTAAAGTTGTTTTTATTATGTTGTATTAATATCATGTTCATTTTGAATATTTGTTTGTTTTGTGTGTGTGTGTGTTTGGGGAAATATGGTCCAATTCCCATGTACGTTTTTGTTCCTTTTAATGAGTGAACATGTTTGGCTCAAAAAAGGTTACAGATGTGGCTGGTGTCATCCCTTTGGAAAAAAAATGCCTTAGCGCCAACATCAAGCATCCATTTATATTAGTTCTTGGAAAGCAGAGCCGGGATAAAATGGGAACGAAAACAAGGAAACATTTTAGCCATAACACCTGCTGTCCAAATAAAATGATGTATCTAAATGCATGCTAAATATAATGAATGATTTTTTTCCAGATATATAGCCTGTAAAGATTGCCAACCTCCATGAATCACAAACTATACCTTTCTGCTAGTGAAGCATACCACAAGTAAATTCCATTTTGCTCAGGAATCAGATTACAATCCGGATTGTTATGTAATCTCAAAGATCTCAAGATCATAAAAAGTTCCTGAATTCAGCCTAGTAAAATGAAATTAATAAAAGCGCTCTATGATTTGCAAAAGATAATATGCATTTGAATTTCATTACGGTCTCTTATTTAGCTTGTTAGCCAAGGTCCCACTCCTAACTCATATTACTGACTTCATTATAATTGTACATAACTTTGGTCCAGGATAAAAAAAACTACTTTCTGAAGACATTTTAACTCACAGACAGAAAGCTAGAATGTATAATTCATATGGAGAGAAGCCTTTGGGAGAGAGACCTTCTGGATAACTCGCCTTAACGATTAATCCACCATGTGGAGTAGTAGGCCAAGGTACATCCTAAAGAACTTGGTAAGGATTTTATTTTTTATCTTCACCGCTTAATTTAATGATTCTGTGAGTTAGAGATTCCATTATCATTATTAGTGAAACTGTTTTAACCAAATACCATGTGAGAAGTTATAGAAAAGTACGTTTAGTTTTAATTTTGATCACTGCAGCTGTAAGCCCCAAGTCACCATACATCCCTGCAAGAAGGCTGTAAAGGATCCTGCTATCCGTGCAGCGCTGATCCTTGTAGCGTCTCCCAAAATCCAAGCTGAAAAGAGTGAAGTAGTGATTTATAGCTCCCAATTCCCCAAACATGAGTCGAGACTTCATGAAGGGGTAAAACGAATGTGTTTATTGATGGCCAAACTCAGCCCTTTTATGATGGTCTCCCAGCAAGGGAACTCCCACATCGGACCTTGTGGAAGACTGTAACAAAATATGCAGAACCAATCAGTATACAGTACAATTCTTATACACAACCACAGGAAGAGTGTAACCCCTCCTCTGTATCCTGGAGATAATTAACTTAAGTGGTTGCAGAGAACCTAATTATCTCCGGGTAGAGAGAAACATGTGCTTTTTACCTTTTAACAAAACTGGATTAAAATCAATAACTCATGTTTCGCTGAACGAAGTCCCCATGTTCCACACACCCCCAGATAGCTTGGATCTGAGCGCATATTATAGGCGAATAGCGCTCAGATCCCACGAACACAGTTCTCAATAACGTCGAGTAAAGTTTAAGTTCACCAGTTGTTCGTGCAATTCCATCCGAAGAGAGTTCCATAACTGTAGCTACCTGGGGTCGGTAGTTTTATTCGTTTCTTAGTATTATACGAATTGAGCATAATACGTATGATCAAACGAAATGCTGTTTCTGAGGTTGGTTAAACAGGGATTTCGTTACAAAGGCCTTTTAATTTTGATTACTGCAGCTGTATGGTACGGATTGAGATGGAGAAGATATTTAACCAGATTTCTTTCATTTTGTTACTAGATTATTACTTTACAGTAATGATACTACCATTGTTACATATAGTTTACTACTGTAATATGTTGTACTTGATGTTACATGTAGTTATTAATAATCTGGCTGTTAGAAATTTGGTTGCCAAATACTTATTTGTTTATAGGAAATGACTAGCCTGCTCCATTTCACCTGGCTTCACCGTCCCTCCCCCCCTGCTGGCCACGCCCAGCTGTAAATGCCTTTTAAGTAACTGTTTTATCTCTCTTTCTTAGCCCCAAGTCATCATACATCCCTGCATGAAGGCCTTTTAATTTTATTCGGCTCTACCCAACCATCCTCCCGCCCACCCTGGTTCCTGCTAACTATATAGCATGTTCTTCT